>NC_133247.1:13087500-13090000 GCF_048772165.1 Typha angustifolia | reverse complement strand
CTAAACCCTAAACCCTAAACCCTAAACCCTAAACCCCTAAACCCTAAACCCTAAACCCTAAACCCTAAACCCTAAACCCTAAACCCTAAACCCTAAACCCTAAACCCTAAAACCCTAAACCCTAAACCCTAAACCCTAAACCCTAAACCCTAAACCCTAAACCCTAAACCCTAAACCCTAAACCCTAAACCCTAAACCCTAAACCCTAAACCCTAAACCCTAAACCCTAAAACCCTAAACCCTAAACCCTAAACCCTAAACCCTAAACCCTAAACCCTAAACCCTAAACCCTAAACCCTAAACCCTAAACCCCAAACCCTAAACCCTAAACCCTAAACCCTAAACCCTAAACCCTAAACCCTAAACCCTAAACCCTAAACCCTAAACCCTAAACCCTAAACCCTAAACCCTAAACCCTAAACCCTAAACCCTAAACCCTAAACCCTAAACCCTAAACCCCTAAACCCTAAACCCTAAACCCTAAACCCTAAACCCTAAACCCTAAACCCTAAACCCTAAACCCTAAACCCTAAACCCTAAACCCTAAACCCTAAACCCTAAACCCTAAACCCTAAACCCTAAACCCTAAACCCTAAACCCTAAACCCTAAACCCTAAACCCTAAACCCTAAACCCTAAACCCTAAACCCTAAACCCTCTAAAACCCTAAACCCTAAACCCTAAACCCTAAACCCTAAACCCTAAACCCTAAAACCCTAAACCCTAAACCCTAAACCCTAAACCCCAAACCCTAAACCCTAAACCCTAAACCCTAAACCCTAAACCCTAAACCCTAAAACCCTAAACCCTAAAACCCTAAACCCTAAACACCCTAAACC
This sequence comes from Typha angustifolia, assembly GCF_048772165.1. Taxonomy (NCBI): domain Eukaryota; kingdom Viridiplantae; phylum Streptophyta; class Magnoliopsida; order Poales; family Typhaceae; genus Typha; species Typha angustifolia. Next base: position 13,089,162 of record NC_133247.1, on the reverse strand, counting down.
CTAAACCCTAAACCCTAACCCTAAACCCTAAACCCTAAACCCTAAACCCTAAACCCTAAACCCTAAACCCTAAACCCTAAACCCTAAAACCCTAAACCCTAAACCCTAAACCCTAAACCCTAAACCCTAAAACCCTAAACCCTAAACCCTAAACCCTAAACCCTAAACCCTAAACCCTAAACCCTAAACCCTAAACCCTAAACCCTAAACCCTAAACCCTAAACCCTAAACCCTAAACCCTAAACCCTAAACCCTAAACCCTAAACCAAAAACCCTAAACCCTAAACCCTAAACCCTAAAACCCTAAACCCTAAACCCTAAACCCTAAACCCTAAACCCTAAACCCTAAACCCTAAACCCTAAACCCTAAACCCTAAACCCTAAACCCTAAACCCTAAACCCTAAACCCTAAACCCTAAACCCTAAACCCTAAACCCTAAACCCTAAAACCCTAAACCCTAAACCCTAAACCCTAAACCCTAAACCCTAAACCCTAAACCCTAAACCCTAAACCCTAAACCCTAAACCCTAAACCCTAAACCCTAAACCCTAAACCCTAAACCCCTAAACCCTAAACCCTAAACCCTAAACCCTAAACCCTAAACCCTAAAACCCTAAACCCTAAACCCTAAACCCTAAACCCTAAACCCTAAACCCTAAACCCTAAACCCTAAACCCTAAACCCTAAACCCTAAACCCTAAACCCTAAACCCTAAACCCTAAACCCTAAACCCTAAACCCTAAACCCTAAACCCTAAACCCTAAACCCTAAACCCTAAACCCTAAACCCTAAACCCTAAACCCTAAACCCTAAACCCTAAACCCTAAACCCTAAACCCCTAAACCCTAAACCCTAAACCCTAAACCCTAAACCTTAAACCCTAAAACCCTAAACCCTAAACCCTAAACCCTAAACCCTAAACCCTAAACCCTAAACCCTAAACCCTAAACCCTAAACCCTAAACCCTAAACCCTAAACCCTAAACCCTAAACCCTAAACCCTAAACCCTAAACCCTAAACCCTAAACCCTAAACCCTAAACCCTAAACCCTAAACCCTAAACCCTAAACCCTAAACCCTAAACCCTAAACCCTAAACCCTAAACCCTAAACCCTAAACCCTAAACCCTAAACCCTAAAACCCTAAACCCTAAACCCTAAACCCTAAACCCTAAACCCTAAACCCTAAACCCTAAACCCTAAACCCTAAACCCTAAACCCTAAACCCTAAACCCCAAACCCTAAACCCTAAACCCTAAACCCTAAACCCTAAACCCTAAACCCTAAACCCTAAACCCTAAAACCCTAAACCCTAAACCCTAAAACCCTAAACCCTAAACCCTAAACCCTAAACCCTAAACCCTAAACCCTAAACCCTAAACCCTAAACCCTAAACCCTAAACCCTAAACCCTAAACCCTAAACCCCAAACCCTAAACCCTAAACCCTAAACCCTAAACCCTAAACCCTAAACCCTAAACCCTAAACCCTAAACCCTAAACCCTAAACCCTAAACCCTAAAACCCTAAACCTCAAACCCTAAACCCTAAACCCTAAAACCCTAAACCCTAAACCCTAAACCCTAAACCCTAAAACCCTAAACCCTAAACCCTAAACCCTAAACCCTAAACCCTAAACCCTAAACCCTAAACCCTAAACCCTAA